>NC_077227.1:494117178-494164678 GCF_027887165.1 Monodelphis domestica
GCTCCCAACACAGCGATGTCATTTTGATCCTCTTTGAGTATGAAGGACAATGACCAAGGCAGTGTCAGCAAAGAAAAGAGAACATATATGGGAGATGTTGCAAAGGGAAAGTTGAAGAATTTAACAATAGATTCAACAGAGAGAGTGAGGAGTCGAGGATGTCAGCTGGGTTTGGAGCCTGGGCAACTGAGTCAGTGGCAATATCTCAACAGTAATAGAGAGGTTAAGAAGAGAAGAGGTTTTGATGAGAAAGAGAATAAGTTTCTTTGATTTTTTCTAAACATGTTGAATAAAAATATCTATAAGATATCTATTTCAAAATGTGCAATCAGCAACTAGAGATGTGAAGCTGGAGGTCAGGAGATAGGTTGGATCAATTGATATGAGACTCATCTATATAGATATGATAATTTAATTCATGGATGCCAATGAGATCATCAGGCAAAATAGTATAGAAGGAAAAGAGATGAAGACCCAGGACAGAGCCTTGGGGAACATCCCTGGTTGATGGGCATGACCTGAATGAAAAGCAAAACGATACTAAGGACTGGTCAGGGAGTTAAGAGGAGAGAGTGGAGGGAGGAATGTCACAAAAATTTAGAGAGAAGAGAGAATCAAGAAGATTAAGAAGAGGCCACTGGATTCAGCAATTAAGGAGTCATGGATAATTTTGGAGACAGCAGTTTCAGTTGAGTGATGAGGTTTGAAGCTAGACTAAAGAGAATTTAGAAGAGTGAGAGGAAGAGAAACGAAGGTACCAATTTTAGACCGTCTTCTTAAGAAATTTAGTTACAAAAGAGAAGAGATATAAAACCTAGCAGGGATAGATGGGTCAAAGGGGAGTGTTTTTTGAGGGCAGAGGATACCTGGAAGTTTTTATTGGCATCCAGGAAGCAGTTCATAGACAAGGAGAGATCTGGTAAAGCATCCAGACCACTCCACAGAATAAAGTTTTTAAAAGCATAAAACAAAATACATAAGATTACAAAAGAAACCAGAGACAGTTATTAAAAAAAAGATTTTTAACCAAATTCATGGATCGGAGGCCCTTCCATGTCTGACATTCTGTGACTATGAATCTGTCCCTCTTTGAGCCCCACAAATCATATGGCCTCAAAGTTTATTCCATCTTTGGAATTGGTAATTCCAAGTATAGCCCTCCTATGCTACTGAAATTAGAAGCACCATAGACATTTTTGGAGAGAAGACAATAGAAAGAAACCAAGTGAAAAATCTAGTTATTCCACTGAACAATTTGTATGTTAGAGATTGTTAGGGAATGCTTCAACTAGAAGCTGTGGACAGGAAGTCTATAGCCTTTTTCAAGTTACAAATAAAACAATAAGCCTAGCAGGTGTTGTTAGATTGTATTTTTCCTCCAAACTCAGCCATTTGGTGATCTTTTCCTCTTTGGATGCTTCAGGAAAATGTTCAGCATAAGGTAGTAATTTCCATATCATTTGAATGGCAGTTGCAGCCCATTGATGTTAAAACTAAAATGTGAAACTACTATAATCAGTGAAATGAATGCAAATCAGCTTTCTTCCAGGAGTTTAACCCTTTATAAGGCTTTCAGGGCTAATCCTTATCTGCTTGAAAATAACCTCCAATTCAATACTAAGAGAAAACCCTCCCCAAAACTTCACCATAAATGCAAAATGTGAAACAAACAGTGTAAAACCATTGGGGTGAGGATTAATCTTAGGTACTACCTCCTACACAAAAGCTTTCCTCATCCCCCAAGTTATGAGTGCCTTCTCTGCCACCAAAACACTTTGAATAGATTTTGCATTTATCTGTTGGTCTTACTCTGGGCCTCTTTGTCTCTAATGCCTGTTTGCCTCAGTTTCTGTATATATCAAATGAGGAAGAGGGAGTCCACTCTCCCTTCTAATTATAAATCAGTGATGCATCATGTAATATATCCCAGGTAGAATGTAAGCTCTTCCAGTGGGAGGACTACTTCAGCTTTACCTTTGTCTTCCTAGTGCCTAGCATGGTGACTGGTGTAAAAAATAGACTCGAATACAGGACTACAATCCCCATAAGCCTTTGCTCCACTTCCCCAAAATGCTTTGTAATCTCACGGGAATTCTGAGGTGGGCCGAGATCGAGGAAGGATTTAAGCTGGTGGCAAAGGTTTTTGGCCTTTCTTTTTTTGGACTTCCGTTTTGGAGCAGATGCATCTCTTCTGTGATGTGAGGTTATCTGGCTTAGGCACGTGTTTTTTCTTATTCTGTATTTTCTTTAATCTTTAACCTTTAATAAACCTCTAAAAAAATATAGTACTCCTTGCAGAGAAAAACTAATTTCTACCTGCCTCAGTCTCCCCATATTCCCTAATTTTAATCTTTACACTGGCAAATAGTAGATACCTAATGAATACGTTTTAAATTAATTGCAATTGATTTAACATGAGTTGTTATCTGACTCACTGAAGGGAATACTGACTTTGATGAGATCTTGGATTCATCCACTGGGCTCTTGGGCTATTGGTTTGAAATAGCAAACTAAACCATTCCCTAAGCATCTTGGAGTCTCATCTCAGCTGCTGAAGGAAGTTGGGTATGGCCAGAAAGCATTACACTTTGGATGGATTCCTCCATCCTTGAAGGATTTGTGGTTTTTATTAGTGCAGTTGTTTCCTCTACCAATCCATACAGTAGTTCCTCTATACTACAGCTTAGTAGATGGTCTTTAAGATTCACTTTGCCCAAACAATCCACTCTCTCACAGCCAACCTGGTGATGGGCCTCTCAATACTCAGCTAGAAAGGAAGCTGGATGACTCAGTGGATTGAGAGTCAGGCCTAGAGAGGGGGGAGGTCCTGGGTTCAAATCTGACCTCAGATACTTCACAGCTGTGTGACCCTGGGCAAGTCACTTAGCCCCCATTGCCTAGCCCTTACCACTCTTCTGCCTTGGAACCAATACACAGTACTGATTCTAAGATGGAAGGTAAGCATTAAAAAAAAGACTCAGTGAAGCTAATGCTGAGATATCAGACATATAGTCCATCACTGGATCCAGTCTCACAGTCTTACAGTCTGGAAGAACTTGGCAGACATATCCATGTTGACAGAGTCTTGGGGAATTCAGGGTCCCTTCCACAGCACAATAAGGCATTGGAATAGGACTTTAGGGGAGGCACAAATACAGAGTTCTAATCAATAGTATTTGCATTATAATTATTTAAATAGAATATTTTTAAATTAGGATTATTTAAACAAATTATTCAAATAAAATAAAATAATTATTTAAATAAAAAATAAGTATATTAGTGAGGTTTAAGACAAAGTGCTATATGAGGTCTAAGGATGAAAATACAGGCTCCATAAATGCCAAAGAAGATTAATGAATGATGTTTTAGAAGATGTGTCCAAAAAGAGGCTGACCTTAGAACCAATACATAGTAATGATTCTAAGATGGAAAGTAAGGGCTTAAAAAAAAAAAATATATATATATATATATATATGTATAAAACAATGGGGGCCCAAAGATAAAGAGAACAGAACTGAGATAAACACTTGGAGGAAAGGTGCTATCCAAAAGGAACAGGCTCATTTCCCTGGAGAAATTTTACAAAGCCATGACCCAGCTCTAAGGAAACCAAAGTCCTCAGGAAAGGAGGAAGCACACAGTGGTAGGCGGAGATGGAAGCTGCAATGAGACAGTGTGGAGTTCCTGGAACAAGCCCTAATCTCAAGAATAAGAGTCAATAGCAGGAGAGCTACAGAGGCAGCCCCAGGAATAAGGCCAAATGAATGTTTGGGGAGGGGGTAATACAACAGAATCCAAGTATGTGCATAGAAGCCAAATAGAAATGACTATTTTAATTCTAGGTTAAGTAGGTGTTTGAGGTCCACCCTCTGCCGAGTTTACACCTCACTCTGTGCTTTCTCACTTTTTTTATTCAAACTATCTCTAGTAGACCCCAGTTTTTCCTATTGCATCATCTTGTGGGTTGCAAGCATTTTTGTGGTTCCCCTCATCAAACCTCATTAGTTCCATTGAGGGATGGATTGGAAAAGGGCAGCATTTGGTAGGACATCACTTCGAGGGCACGACCTCTCCCTGGCTCGTCTCCTTATCTTCCCATAAGAAGTACCGGAGGAGGTTGTTCTTAGGGAACAGTACAGGTTTATTGATGGCAGGCTAAGCTGTCTGACTAGAAAACCGACAGCGCAAAAATGCAGTCTGAGCATGCTTCTTTACCCGGGGACAAAAAGGAGAAGGGGAAGATTAGATTTGTAGGCAGCACGTTTTGGTTTTTTTTAAACTCTTACCTTCTATCTTAGAATCAATAGTGTGTATTGGTTCCAAGGCAGAAGAGCTATAAAGGCTAGGCAATGGGGGTCAAGTGACTTGCTCAGGGTCACACAGCTAGGAAGAGTCTGAGTTCAGATTTGAACCCAGAACCTCTCATCTCTAGGTCTGGCTCTCCACTCTCTAAGCCACCCAGTTGCCTCCAAGGCAAATGGGTATCCTCTGAGAAGCCTGTTGGAGCTTATGTTGCAGACTCCCATGCCTATATCACCACACATAGGAGGGAAACTAAGGAGCACCCAGGCTACCCATCAGTTTCCCAAGGAGTGTAGTAGGAGCAATAGATTTATAGGCAGAGGGACCATGTCCAAATCCCAGCTCCCCTACTTACTGGGTGGGTAACCTACTGAAAATCACTGGATTTAGAATCAAAGTCTCTGGGTTTAAATCTCTCTCTGACACTGGAGTACTGTATGACCTGGAGCAAATCATTTAACACCTTTGATCCTCAGTTTCCTATCTATAAAATAAGGGAGTTACACTAGATAATATCTCTGTTCATTTCCAACTTTAAATCTATGATCCTACGAATCAGAGACTACTGCAGCTCCCACACTTTCCCACATCTATTCCCTGGCTTGCTATCCCTATGCCAGGAATGCCATCTCCCTCATACCTGCACTATGGAGCTTGTGCTCAACCTCTGAAGCTCAATTCTTGCAGGAAGCCTTCCTAGATTTGTCCATCTGGTAACAATTTTCCCTTTGAATTATGCACACACTTTTTCTTTCCCTAATACACTTATGTGTTCTGGAATGATATATTTAGAACTGGAAACAACTTTTAAAGGCCAGCTAATCCAACAGCCTCATTTTATAAATGAGGGAACAGAGACCTTGAGAAGTTATGATTTGCCCAAATTCACTGTTAGTAGGTAGCAGAGGGAGGATTTGAATCCAGGTGTTCACACATTGATAAATAATAACAATAGCTAACATTTTAAAGTTTACAAAACACTTTCCACATATCATGTCATTTAATCCTTACAACAACTTTGTGAACAGGTATTATTATTATCCCCATTTTATAGATGAATCAACTGAGACTGTAAGCAATTAAGTAATTTGCCCAGATAATAATCATCTTCTTTATCCTAAATCCAGCATACTATGCAGTATATCACCTAAATGCCTTTATTTTACCACTTACCAACAGCTATGTACTAAAATATGAAATCCTGTTTGCCTTTTGAAGTCTTTTATAACCTAAGTCCTTCCTACTATTCCAGTATTCTTTTATCTTACTTCCCTCCACATATTCAGTGCTTCTGGACAAGGTCTCCTTGCTTTTCCTTAAACAAGAAATTCAATCTCCCTAATCCCTGCATTTTCATAGGCAATCCCCCATGCCTGGAATTCTCTCTATCCTCTTCTCTGCTGCCCAGCTTGTTAGGCTTCCTTCAAGCTAAAATCCCACCTTCTACAAAAAGCTTTTCCCAATCCTCCTTAAATTTAGTGCCTTCCCTCTAAAATGTGTCCTGTAGGTGTTACAGCTTCTTAGAGCCACAAGTGAGAGCTGGGTGAAAGGTGGACTCCAAAGGCACTGGGTGAGCAGCCCCTAAAGGGCTCAGCGATGATTAGTATGAGGCATCCAAAGAAGAATGAGAAGGAAAATGTGTGGAACTCATAGGGAGTGAAATAAGCAGAAACAAAAGGAAATTGAGCACCTATATAACAACCACAACAAGGAATAAAAAGAGGACTTCAAGGATGAAAGATTTCAAAGACCTTAAAGAGAAGTAAAGGTGGAAGAGCTGAACCAAGTCCTCCTACAATAGCCTATATATGTCTTGCATAGGATGTGGATATGATGCACAAACATATACAGAGAGAGACAGAGACAGAGACAGAGAGACAGAGAGAGGGAAAGAGAGAGAGAGACAGGGAGGGAGAGAAAGAGAGAGAGATGGATGGATAGACAGACAGATAGATAGATGGGTAGATAGATTGATAGATTGATAGATAAACAGACAGATAGATATATAGACAGACAGACAGATAGATAGATAGATAGATAGATAGATAGATAGATAGATAGATAGACAGACAGACAGATAGATAGATATATAGAAGACTGATAGATAGATAGACAGATAGATAGATATATGGATAGATAGACAGACAGATAGACAGACAGACAGATAGATAGATAGATAGATAGATAGATAGATAGATAGATAGATAGATAATGTCCCTCCTGTTTATCCTGTATATACCTTGTTTGGGGAGCAGCTGGATTGCACAGTGGATAGAATTCCAGGACTGGAGTCAGGAAGGATTATCTTTGTGAGTTCAAATCCGACCTCAGATGCTTGCTAGCTGTACAATCTGGACAAGTCACATAGCCTTGTTTATCTCAGTTGCCTCATCTGTAAAATGATCTGGAGAAGGAAATGTCAAACCACTTCAATATTTTTGCCAAGAAGACCCCAAATGGGATCACAAAGAGTTGGACGTTACTGAAAAACATCTGAACAACATATCTTGTTTGTACATAGTTCATACTAGATGCTTAATAAATGCTCGTTACCTTGAGTTGGGCCATATCCCCCACAAGCTCCATGAGAATAGGTATGTCTTATCCAAATTGTGTCTATTCCTTAGTGCCTAGCACAGTCTTCTCAGTGTAACAGGTGCTTAATAAATGTTTATTTAATCCAACTAATAGTCAGGAAAAACCATTTAAACTGAAACTTGAAGAAAGTGAGATGCATGGATTGATGGAGCATTCCAGATGAGATCCCTAATCAAGGTTTTTTGCTCATCCTGAAGGAAATAGGATGAACAAAAAAACTTGATTAGGGATCTCTGGTATCATCTAATTCAACTCCTTCATTTGGTATATGAAGGAAACTTTATTCCCCACATGCCTTTGCAAAGTGTTGTGGGTGGTGATATTACCCCAGTGTAGACTCAAGGCAAGAGTTGGGGAATGATCCCAGTGTGACCAGTGAAAGGACAGGCAGATAGCTTTAAAGGGACAAAAGAAAGGAAGATTCAAGCCAAAACTGGAAAGAATTTGGCAAGGATTCTTGGCCAAACACCCAAGGATTTGGCCAGAGCTGAGCTGACACATCCCAAAAATTCTGGGACTGTCCCTAATCTGTCTTGTCTCCTCTGCCTGGAGTTGGAAAACCCCACAGGCACCCCCTGCTTGTGCCATGCTTGATGGTTAGACTTTGATGGGGTAGCATACAAGACAGCTTTTTGAGGCTTCTTGCTTTTCATAAAGGAAAGAAAAATGAGAAATTTTGAGGTCTCAGAGTTCCAGAAGGAGAGATGGGCAGTAGTGCCCAAGGCATCAAGATAGAACCCTTTTGGCAAGTGTGAAAACCCTTAACCTACTCTCTACTGCTTCCTTAAATTGTATCATGAAAATTCAGCAGCACTGGGCAGAGATGGACTAGGCTTAAAACATTTCAACATGGGAAGTTAGAAGAATAATTTTCTTTAGTTTATTTTTTTTGGAGGGATATAGAATTAAGTGATAAACATGTCTGTGGTTTATTATCATTTACTTATTTTTAATATTGCCATTTCTATTTTGAATAAATGTCATTTTGTATGACTATACCATCATGAGCTTCCATTCTGACAGGACCTTGGGAGAGTCAGTGGAAAATGTCACCTCATGAACAAAAGAGAGATTTGGGGCTTATCATATAGGTGTTAGACACCTATAGGGGGCATTCAGGGCTGTTGCAATGGAAATGGAAATTGGGAGGCCCAAAGAACAGAAGTGACTCACCTAGGTTCCCATTGTTGCACAGTTGAGGCTAGAACTCACCTAAGTAAGTGTCCTCATGCCAACATAGGAAAAAGCAAGATACATGTTGGAATCAAGGAAACCAGCCTGACTCAAACCTGGGAATTTGGAGCATTGTATCAGCCCATCGATCTCTGCGACTTTTGTCCAAATGTATTCAGCATTTTCAGGAAGCAAGGCCATCACCCATCTGATGTTTTGTAGTAGGGTCTGATTTCAACAAGGAAATTGCTAAAGTTAGACTTGTGTCAAAAACAAAAACAAAAACTTCTCCAGCATTTTAAAGTCCTAACTTGTGAAATTCTGTCACTGAATACCCTGGATGGCTTTGACCTGTTGGCTTATTCTTCTTTTAGCAAAAACAGCCCTGGCCCCTTCTGGATGGGTTTGCACAGCCCAAGTTGCACCTTCTTTGGGGTCATATGGGATTGGTTCCTTCCTTCTACAGGTTGTATCAGCCCAGACTTGACAGTCCTTCTTAGGTCATCTGCCCACAGCCAAATGACTAAATAGCCACAGAAGAAGGTAGCCACTTCCTCTTGGGCAAGAAGAGCAGAAGTGGGACTGATATTCTTGGAAGAGTGAAGGAGCAGGGCAGCATTCATCTGAGGCCTTGGGCAAGGACCATGAAATAGAGAAGTATGTCAAAGGACAAGCCCAGGCCAGAGCCTGATCCCCAGCATCTACTCACATTTCCACTGGGAAATGATCACCTAAGACACGCTGGGCAAACATTTCTATTTTTGAGGTTCAGTAACATGTTTTCCTCTCCCCCTGCCAAATTTACTAGGTAGGAGGTTGGATTAGATGACCTCTAATGTCTGTTCCAACTTAGAGATCCCATGTTTACACCTTGGATCCCCAATCAAAGAATCACAAGATCTATGTAGGAAAGGATCTCAGAGGTCAGTTCAATTCAATAAATTCAATAAACATTTATTAAGCACTGACTTTTTACCAGGCACTATGCTGAGCTCTGGAGATAAAAAAAAAAAAGAGCCAGAAAATCAATGCTTGCCCTCAAGTTGCTCATAGTCTATTGGGGGAGATAGACAACACACAAACAGATTTAGACAAAATGGTCAATTCCAATCAAACCAGAGCAAAAATCCCCTCTACAACATCACGGGCTAGTAGTTAGCCAGCCACTGTCTGGAGATTATCCTCACACATTAGTCATACCAGCTTCTGTTGGACTGAATTACAAACTAGACAGTAAATTTCATCTCTCTCTCAGCCAGAAGCCATGATGCTAGAGAACCACTTGGTTAAATTGGGCTTCTAGTTAGCTGTCAGCAACAATGGGAAAGACAAATTATTTGTCCACTAAAGTAAAGCTTTTTTTGTATAATAATAGCTAACATTTACATGTCATTTTAAGATTTGTTATCATCACTTTACATATATTATGTTATTTGAACTTCACCAGGGCAACTACCCTGGGAGGTAGGTGCTATTATTATCTATTTTTGACAGGTGAAGAAACTGAGGCTGGGAGTTTGGGCAAGAGCAACTTGCCCAAGATCACACTGCTAGAAAGAGCCTAAGGCAGAATTTGTACCAGATCTTCCTACCTCTATTCACTATCCCACCTAGATGCCTGGTTCATATGCCAATTATCAAGCAAAAATAAAAAATGCTATTGAAAGGATTTTCGGTAAAAGGAAGCATGCAATATTGACTTTGGGTCAAGAAGACCTGGGTTTGACTCCTACCTCTTACACTACTAGCAAGTTGCTTAACTTCTCATATCACTTAACTCATAGCCTTATCAGTAAAACAGGAATAATAAGCTGTTGTGAAGAAGAAAGGAAGGAAGAAGACAGAGGGAGAGGGGAAGGAAGGAAGGAGGGAAGGAAGGAAGGGGGGAAGGAAGGAAGGGGGGAAGGAAGGAAGGGGGGAAGGAAGGAAGGGGGGAAGGAAGGAAGGAAGGAAGGAAGGAAGGAAGGAAGGAAGGAAGGAAGGAAGGAAGGAAGGAAGGAAGGAAGGAAGGAAGGAAGGAGGGAAGGAAGGAAGGAAGGAAGGAAGGAAGGAAGGAAGGAAGGAAGGAAGGAAGGAAGGAAGGAAGGAAGGAAGGAAGGAAGGAAGGAAGGAAGGAAGGGAGAAAGGAAGGAAGGAAGGAAGGAAGGAAGGGAGGAAGGAAGGAAGGAAGGAAGGGAGGAAGGAAGGAAGGGAGGAAGGGAGGAAGGGAGGGAGGGAGGGAGGGAGGAAGGGAGGGAGGGAGGAAGCATTTGTTAAGTACCTCCTATGTTCCAGGCACCATGCTAAATGCCTTATAAATATTATATCATTTTCATCCTCAAAACAACCCTAAGAATTAGGTGCTATTTTTTAGCTCCATTTTATAGATGAGGAAACTAAGGCAAACAGAGGTTAAATATCTTGCCCAGGATCACAGAGCCAATAAGTATATGGATCTAGATTTGAATTCAGGTCTTTCTGACTCTAGAGCCCAATGCTCTACCCACTTAGCCCCCTGGCCGCTAGTCACAAATGGAATAATAAGCATTATTATATATGGTAGCTATTATTCTATTGAAAATTCAGTTACTTCTTTCTCTTTTATCTTACCAGGCCTATAATTTCATGTGCTATAGAGAGCCAGTGATGAAATCCTTCAACCTATATAGATCAGTGCTTATTTTGTTCTTTATAGTCTTAGAAATTGGGCCAAACACTAAGAAATTAAGCAATTTGCTCAGGATCACACAATCAATATGTGTTGGAGAAGGGATTTGAACTTGCCTCCTTGTTTCTGAGGACAACTCTCTATCTACTCTGACAGGCCTCCTCTCACAGAAAAATACTTTCAGTAGCATAACTTCACTGATATGTGTCACATTGATTTGTATACCTAATTTTCAAAGGCTCTGATTCTGTGAACAGTTCATATTTCCTCTGTTCCTTAACATATTTCTGTAAAAAGTATTGACTGTCAAGTGGGTCTTGTTTTCAGTATGCATTGAGATAACAGAAACAGGCCAACTGCTGATAGCCTAGAATGTTAAAAAGGGCAAAGGACCTACTTATACAAAAAATATTTATAACAGCTCTTTTTGGTGTGGCAAAGAATTGGAAAACGAGGGGATGTCCATCATTCGGGGAATGGCTGAACAAATTGTGGTACATGTTGGTGATGGAATACTATTGTGCTATAAGAAATGATGAACAGGATGATTTCAGAAAAAGCTGAAAAGATCTGCAGGAACTGATGCAGAGTGAAATAAGCAGAACCAGGGGAACATTGTTCACAATAACAGCAATATTGTAAAATAATCAACTGTGAAAATTTGGCTACTCTCTGCAATTCAGTAATGTAGGACACTCCTGAAGGACTTATGAAGGGAATGCTTTCCACCTCCAAAGAAAGAACTATTGGAGTTGCCCTTCACATCAGTGAATATGGTTTTATTGGGGGGGATTCATTATGTTTGAGAGTACTCTTACCACAATGACCAATATGGAACTGGGTTTTGCATGATAATACATGTATGGCCCAGATCAAATTGCTTACCATCTCCTAGTAGGGGAAGGGAAGGGAGGGAAGAGAGGGAAGAAGGGGGTTAGGAGCTTACATTTTTTAAAAACTTGTTGAAAATTAATAATAAATGTAATTGAGAAAATATAATGTCTTTGAATAAAAAAAAACCTGGAAGGGATCTTAGAACATAGAATGCTAGAGCTGGACAGGCCCAAAGGACATGGAACATTAAAACTGTAAAAGATCTTGGAGGTCATCTAGTTCAACTTCCCTTTTTCACAGAAAAGGAAGCCAAAGCAGAAGAGAGGGAAAGTAGTTTGCCTAAGGTCACACAGCTAATTAGTGCCAATGTCAGAACTAAAACCAACGTCTGGGGATTCCCAGTTCAAGGCCCTTTGTTGAAACTAGACAGGTTCTATGCTCTTTCAATTCTATTTCTATAATAAATGAAGCCTCTCAGTTTCGATGAGGAAGTAGCTATGAAAGATTTATTTGGGATGCTCATAGAATATAATGACATTCAATTGCTCTTACTAAATTTGACACAGATAACTTGTCAGTTAAGTGAGTGGATCAGATGAGAATCCTGGGTTTTTCTTTCTAAACAAAGCAGTCTCAGAACTAAGGACTCTGGAGAATTTTACTAAATTTCAGACACTGGAAAATCACAGAATATCAGAGCTGGCAAGGACTATGCAGATAATCTAATCCCATGGCAAATGTGCAGATTTGTTATGCTTGATTGTGTTTATTTGTTATAAGGTTTATGCCTTTCTCTATTTGGAGGCAAGGGGAGAATTTGGGGGGAGGGAGAAGATAGCTAGTGATAGTGCTGCAAAAAAGAAGAAAGAAAAGAAAGATTCCCAAAATATAATTTAAAAGAATAGAAAGAAGTCCAGAAGGAAACAGACAAGTTGGTCATCTTTGAAAGTAAAGTATTATGCACTTAAAAAAAAAAAGATAGCAATACATAACAGATTCAAGGCTTCACATAAATCTTTTTCTGTTCTAATATGCATATGGAAATATTTTATTTTGATGTTTGTTAAATCCATAATAAACTTTTTAAAAAAGATATTTAGCCCACACCCCTCATTTTATAAAGAAGGGACCTGAATTCATGATTTGAGGCAGAGAAGTTATTTAAACCCAAGTCTCCTCTCATATCTCAAAATAATGTCAATAGTCAAAGTCAATCAATAAGCATTTATTATACACCTATTGTATACTGGGCACCATACCATATGAAATAGCCCTTACTCTCAAGGAGCTCATTTCCTATTGGAGGAGATGGCCTGTTTGTTTGTATGTTTTAAACACATCTTTGCTCAGAGCCTCAAAAACTTTAACTCAGTATTTGTCATAGAAAAGTTTGATTTGGGGCTCTCTAAAGAAGATTAACTGGTGAAGGAAATGGCCGACCACTCCAGTATTTTTGTCAAGAAAATCTCATGAGCACTATTGGTGTGTTCTGGTCCACAGGGTTCAAAAGGCTGGATGTGACTGAGTGACAACAAGAGAAAACTAAAGAAGCATCTAATATAGGTAGCCCAAGGAGAAGAAAGCTATTCTAGAGGAATCCAGACAAACCATTCTCTTCTCAGGGCACAAACCTGGGTATTACTCTGACAAATGGCATCTTCCAATGATTAAAATCATCATTAGATCTGAGTCACCATTTAATAAGAAATATCTTTCAGTTCTTCACTCTACTTCCAAACACATCTTGAAGCCGAGGCACTGTTGTTCTGCCATTTGGTGGTGCCCAACTCTTTATGACTCCCATGAACCAAAAGGAATGAATTCAATTCAATATCCAGAAGTGGAAAGAAAGCCTACCTTGAATTTTAGACAAGACTCAAGTTCAAATTCCAGTTATGCCAATTAATTAATTAATTAATCAATCAAAGGTTACCAAGCAGCTACTATGTGCTGGGCATTGTGCTAAGTGTTGGTATTTTCAAAAGAGGCAAAAGATAGCCCCTGCCCTCAAGAAGCTTACAATCTAACGTGTCCATAGGCAAGTTACTTCATCTCTAAAGCTTTGGTTTCTTACATGTAAAAAAAGGGAAAATAACACTTATACTACTTATATCAAAGAGTTGTTGAATGGGAAAATATTCTAAATTAACTAATTAAATAAAATTTTCCAAAAAAATAAAAAGAGTTGTTCAGAGAAAAGCACTATATGGAGAGCCAATGGAAATACCAGTAGATCCAAAGCCAAACGATATAGGTTCAAATCCTATCTCTGCTTTTTATTCTCTTTATGACCTTGGTCAAGTCATTTAAACTCTATGGTCCTTATCTTTAAAATAAGGTATTGAGTCACTTCCAAGTTCTAAATTTATGGTGCTAGGAATGTCAAGGCTGGAAGGATCCTTAGAACTTATTAGTCATACTCCCTCATCTTAGAAATTAGGAGACTAGGTAGGAGACTGGGTAGCTCAGTGGACTGAGAGCTAATCTTAGAGATGGAAGGTCCTGGGTTCAAATTTGGCCTCAGTCACTTCCCAGCTGTGTGACCCTGGGCAAGTCACTTAACCCCCATTGCCTAACCCTTACCACTCTTCTACTTTGGAGCCAGTATACAGTATTGATTCTAAGATGGAAGGTAAGAGTTTACAAATAAAAAGAAATTAGGAGACTGAAGTACAAAAGGGGACAGGACTTGCCCACAGGTTCATAGTAATAGCAGAACCTGAACTCAAAACCAGGTCTTTTAATTCCAAGTCCAGTCCTTGTTAAACTAAACCTGGGTGATGGGATAAGACATGTGCATGAACAATTATCATTGAAGTCATCGCACCTAAGTATGCCCACACACATCACACACAAGTAAGTACAGAGGAGAGATCCATAAAGACCACAGGATCACAAAGTGAACGATGTAAAGAATGTTAGGGAATCAAACTCACCCATTCCTCTCATTTCATAAAGGAGGAAACTGAGGCCACAAATGGAACATTATTTACCCAAAGTCTCATAAGTAGTTTGCAACAAAGCTTGGGTTTGAACCCAGGTCCTCTACTCTAAATCCTGTGCTCACTGTCATGTAAGATTTAGGGAGGAAGCAAAGTGTTACTTAAAAAAAAAAACTAATGAAAATTAAACTGGATCCAAATGGTACAAGAACTTGAATGCCAGATCAAAAGGTTTTTATTTTATTCCATAGGTAATAGGGAGCCATTGAAAGTTTTTGAGCCAGAGAAATGACCTGTATGTTAGGATAATAACTTTAACAGCTGTGTATAGATTAGAGCGTGGGTGAAATTAGGACAAGGAGAACAGTTAGAAGACTATTGTAGTAGTTTCAATAAGAAAAAATAGGGCCTTGATCTAGTGTGTGAAAGCAGTGGGAATGAAAGAAAAGGAGACGGACTCAAGAGGCATCTTTCTTTAGCAGCTTATGATTTACATGGTCCTTTCCTAGCAACAAACCTGAGAGAAAGGGAATGGAATCAACAAGACTTGGTAAGCTGCTTTGATAGAGAGCCATTTTGTTTTAATTAAAATGAAAATATTTTCATTTAACAAATAAAAATTTCACTCAAGTTATTTATTGTCAAGAAGAATGCTGTTGTTCTTCCTGGACAAACTTTGATGTCCCCTTTGTTGGGATTGTAACCTCTGTCCACCACTGTTTTCAGGCTGAATGAGCAGTAAAGCCTAATCTCTGTTGGAAAACACACTCACTGGTTTTTAGATAGATAAATCGGATTGGCAACAACCTTGCCTTAACCAGCCTCAAAAGGAGATAATCCTATTCTTTCAGCCATACAGAATACTCATGACCTGAAAGAATGGAAGGAATATAATTAGAAAATTTCCTGGACAAGATTTTCTGAGGGTTCAATTCTACAAAAAGGTACAAGACACTGCACTAGGCACTTAGGGATACAATATTAAAAATTACCCAGTTCCTGCCCTCAGGGAGTTTATATACTACTTGGGGGGAAATGATACACATGCAAAGGATGCTATCGAAAGGGATGACAGCAAAGAAGAGATACAGTCAAAATGCTCTAGGAAAATCTGAGGATGCAGAGAGCCTTTTCAACTGAAGAGGATGGAGGAAGGCTCTGTGAATGAATTGGACCTTGGAGAAAATAAAAGATTTCAACAAGAAGAGATTAGGGAGTGCTAAACAAATGCCACGGGGGAAGGAGGAAACAGGGGCAGACCTTTCATTCCTGGGCTCTTTTTTCATTGGCTTGTGTGCCCCTCTGTCAGGGGAAAATGAAAATGAAAATGAAATCTCATTTTCTCTTTGCTCCTGCAGACTGTTGGTGAACTAGTCCAGTCTCAAATTCACAATGAAGCAGCAGTTTAACTACAATCCTCAATTTAGAGCTAGAAAGGACCTGAGAGGTCACCTAGCCCATTTACCCCATTTTACAGATGAGGAAACTGAGGTCCCAGAGTGTTTAAATAACTTGTCCAAATACAGGTGGGACATGGCAAAGCTACAATTCAAACTCGGGTTTTCTGACTCAATCTAACGCACTTTATACTATACCACAGTCTTTAGTCTTTATTATTTAGTCTTTTTTTAAAGGTATTCAGTTTTAGATACATGTATCATAGGATGTAGGATAGCTAGATGGTACACTGGCTAGAGCATTGGCCTTAGAATCAGGAAGACTCATCTTCCTGACTTCAAATCTGGCTTTAGACATTTACTAGCTATGTGACCCTGAGCAAGTCACTTAACCCTTTTTGCCTTAGTTTCCTCATATGTCCAATAAGCTGGAAAAGCAAATAGCAACCATTCTAGCGTCTTTGCTGAGAAAAACCCAAATGGGTTCATGAAAAGTCAGACCTGCCTAAAAAGCAATTAAACAACAGCACTCACAGTGTGTAACAGTCTAGTTTCTTCCTAGCTCCAAACTCTCTACATAAATTATTCCTGCTACATAATTTATTGGGTGCACATATAGTAAAGTATACTTATTCCTCCTCACCCTCAGTGAAATGGGTTGCCTCCTTATATCGGAGATTCCTTATCACTAAAACCATTAGAGGCCATTTATTTTATTTGGGGTGCTATAGGGCAGATTCATGAACTGGTTAAACACTTGGTAGAGGAACTTTAGTATCCCTCTTGATTCTACGATGTTGTGATTCTGGAACAGGCTTTTGGTTCAATAGGAGTGTGACATGGCAGCCAAAATAACTGATGTCCTTGGCTTGTCAGTAGGACAATAGTACAGAGAGCTGGGACATTAATAGATTTGCTGTCACCTACCCACAATGAATCAGAGTATTGTATTTGGTCCTAAGTAACATATTTGGAGCTGGCTGTAGAGAAAGATGACCAGAATGGTGACCAGACTCAAGACTGTGACATACAGGATCAAGTAAAGGAACATGGCACCATTAACCTGGAGACACAAACACCCAGAAAGCTCCTGAAAGCCATCCTGTAGAAGAGTGATGGTTGTCAGAGAGTCCATGGGGAGGAGGTAAAGAAAGATCAATTTTTGTCTTAATATAAGGAAGTGTTTCCTAACAATCAGGTTTGTTCAAAAATGCAATAGGCTGCCTCAAGAGGTAGGAAGTTCCCCATCCCTGAAGGGTCTCTAATGAAGCTAGGATGGCTTTGTTAGGGATGTTGTAGAGGACATTTCTGCTTCAGGTTGGTCTTAATTAAATTAGATGAATCAATTCTGAGGTTCTATGACTGTGAACTCATATCTTGTTCATTTGCATAGAACCTCATTGAAAAACCAAT
The DNA here is from genome assembly GCF_027887165.1 of Monodelphis domestica. Classification (NCBI taxonomy): domain Eukaryota; kingdom Metazoa; phylum Chordata; class Mammalia; order Didelphimorphia; family Didelphidae; genus Monodelphis; species Monodelphis domestica. Next base: position 494,134,485 of record NC_077227.1, read on the forward strand.
TTGGAGGGCCTTGCAGTCCCAGATCTCAGACTATATTACAAAGCAGCAGTCATCAAAATAATTTGGAAATGGCTAAGAGACAGAAAGGAAGATCAGTGGAATAGACTTGGGGCAAGTGACCTCAGCAAGACAGTCTATGATAAACCCAAAGATCCCAGCTTTTGGGACAAAAACCCACTATTTGATAAAAACTGCTGGGAAAATTGGAAGACAGTGTGGGAGAGACTAGGTTTGGATCAACATCTCACATCTTACACCAAGATAAATTCAAAATGGGTGAATGACTTGAACATAAAGAAGGAAACTATAAGTAAATTAGGCAAACACAGAATAGTATACATGTCAGACCTTTGGGAAGGGAACGACTTTAAAACCAAGCAAGACATAGAAAAAGTCACAAAATGTAAAATAAATAATTTCGACTACATCAAATTAAAAAGCTTTTGTACAAACAAAACCAATATAACTAAAATCAGAAGGAAAGCAACAAATTGGGAAACAATCTTCATAAAAACCTCTGACCAAGGTTTAATTACTCAAATTTACAAATAGCTAAATCAATTGTACAAAAAATCAAGCCATTCTCCAATTAATAAATGGGCAAGGGACATGGATAGGCAGTTCTCAGATAAAGAAATCAAAACTATTAATAAGCACATGAAGAAGTGTTCTACGTCTCTTATAATCAGAGAGATTCAAATCAAAACAACTCTGAGGTATCACCTCACACCTAGCAGATTGGCTAATGTGACAGCAGAGGAAAGTCATGAATGCTGGAGGGGATGTGGCAAAGTAGGGACATTAATTCATTGTTGGTGGAGTTGTGAATGGATCCAACCATTCTGGAGGGCAATTTGGAACTATGCCCAAAGGGCGATAAAAGACTGTCTGCCCTTTGATCCAGCCACAGCACTGCTGGGTTTGTACCCCAAAGAGATAATAAGGAAAAAGACTTGTACAAGAATATTCATAGCAGCCCTCTTTGTGGTGGTCAAAAATTGGAAAATGAGGGGATGCCCTTCAATTGGGGAATGGCTGAACAAATTGTGGTATATGTTGGTGATGGAATACTATTGTGCTAAAAGGAATAATAAAGTGGAGGAATTCCATGGAGACTGGAACAACCTCCAGGAAGTGATGCAGAGAGAAAGGAGCAGAACCAGGAAAACATTGTACACAGAGACTGATACACTGTGGTACAATCGAGCATAATGGACTTCTCCATTCGTGGCAATGCAGTGATCCTGAACAATCTGCAGGGATCTAGGAGAAAAAAACATTATCCAAAAGCAGAGGACAAACTGTGGGAGTAAAAACACTGAGGAAAAGCAACTGCTTGACTACAGGGGTTGAGGGGATATGACTGAGGAGAGACTCTAAATGAACACTCTAATGCAAATACCAACAACATGGAAATGGGTTCGAATTAAGAACACATGTGATACCCAGTAGAATCAGGCATCAGCTATGGGAGAGGTGGGGGTTGGGGCGGAGGAAAATAAAATGATCTTTGTCTCTAATGAATAATGTTTGGAAATGATCAAATAAAATATTGTTTTTTTAAAAAAAGAAAAACCAATTTGACTTATATTGTTTATTTTGTTTTATTTTTTATTATATATATAATATTATTAATTTATATTGTTCTAAATCAAATTTTCTATATCCAGTTGGATGATTATACTCTATGTTATGTTTTTCATGAAAAAGAGCTTTAAAAAAGATGTAAGAACTTTAAAAAGAACTTTAAAAAAGATGTAAGAAACCACATTTCCCCCCATTACCTTACATTAGGAAGGCTTCTGAAATGGTTGGCTTTGGAAAGATCTTTGGATCTGGCTTTGGAAAGGTGTTTAGTTTTCAAAGGATTTTCTCTTCTTCCTGATACAATCATTCGGATCCCACTATCTAACACTAGATTTAGTTCATTGAGAAACAAAAATTCCCTAAATATCAATCCCCTACTACTCTGTGTCCCTTTCCAGATGACAACTTTCTATGCCCAAATTGGAATCACGTTAACTCTTGCAGCTGCCATGCTCTAGGAATATTGGCAAATATCTGTGTAGCACTGAGAGAGTGTTCCCTTCTAATATTTCATAATGATGGGTTTATAAGGCTTGGCAGAGACCACAGCAATGGTATTAAATCCTTTAGTCTCTTAAACTCAGGGACTGGAGTAACCCAGATAGCTGGTCCTCACCATGGTGACAGCAGTGAATAACCACGGATGCAACATGTGAAGTGATTCATGGGGCCCTGGAATAATGCTAGCTGGAAAGAATGTCTTAAGAGATATTCATTGAACTTCAACTTTCTAAAAATACTTGGGTCAGACACATTGATTAAATAGCTGGGAATTAGAGGCTCCCTATTTGGGAAACATTTCTTCGGGTTCAAGGTCTTCTGAGTCCCATCCTTCATCCAAGGATATGTTCATCTTTCCAAGTGTTCCAATCAACTCTACAAAGCTCCATCAGCTCCTACATGGTGGAATCACCCATAGCGCTTCCCTTACCCTCTCTGATCATCTAGACCATTAGATGATTTGTTTCACATCATGTAGAAATGGCATGAAATGTATGCAGAAGTGCAACAAGATTTTTTTTCACCTTGGGTAAAAAAGGTTGGGGAGCTCCTGGGCCATCTCCTCCTGTCAGAAAATAGTTTGGGTTGAGAGAGGATGGTGGCAGCAAGAGTGAAATCTAATTCAAGGCCCACTGCAGATAAGAGCCAGACTATCCAGGGAAATGGAAGTGCTTCTATAGATGAAGAGATGCCTACAGAGACAAGGCACTTCACAGTGAGGAGCTTTCAGGGCCAAAAGTGATGCTATTTTAGGCAGAAGGTATGTTTCTGGGGATCTTATTCCTGTTGAACACAGAAGGTCCTAAAGAGCTCTGGAAACTTTAGAGATAGGCCCAGATCATTCCATGGAAGCAGATCTGCCTCTTTCAACCAGAGCAATTGCTAGTCCCTTAGGAACTCCAGAGAGTGGGCTTCAGTTGACCAGCCAGAAGAGGATATGGCCCATCGCTCCTCTTCATCCTATTTCCTTACCCTCTATGAGGATCTGCATTCTCCTACCAACCCTCACAGAAACTCAAGCTTGGGGAGGACCTCCATGTTTGACGCACAGAGACCATACTCTTCAGATGCTAAGGAGAGTAAATATCTCTTGGAGGAAACTGAAAACTACCCTCTTCAGTCCTCCCCACGGCCCCCCATCTTTATGGATCTTAAGTTATGCAGGGAAATGAGTGAGATTACTTTTATCTGAGCTTACCCTATAATACCATGCTGCAAGTATAATACTGGGTTTGGAGTTAGAATACTACCTGGGCTCAAATCCAAAAGAGGAATGAGTCCTCACTCTAGGTCTTCAAGCAAAAGCTGGATGGTCCACTTGTCAGACATCATTGTGAGGGGATCCTTGTTTTGGTACGGGTTGCAATAGAAGGCCTCTAAGGACTCTTACAATTCTGAGATTCTATGAATCTATTTGGGTACCAGTTTCCCCATCTGTATCCTCCCAGGTCCTTAGGTTTCATAACCTAAATGTCATCCTCAACTCCTCACTATTTCTCACCTCCCTTATCCAATCTGTTGATTTCATCTTTGCAATACCTCTGATACTGCTGTTACTATGGTGTAGACCCTCCTTACCTTCATCTCTTGGCTCCAGGAAATTTTACTGGCTGTGCCCCATATCTGGAATGCTCTCCCTCCTCATCTTCATCTTCTGGCTTTCTTGACTTCCTTCAGTTTCCAACTAAAATCTCACCTGGTACAAGAAGTCTTTCTTAACCCTTATTATCCTATACCACAGTCAAGAAATACCACAGGTGAGAAGGAAATGGAGATCTTAAGCTCTTAGTTGTTTAAATTCAAACTTCATTTTTAAATATGTTATCATACAAAGGATGGACACCCCAGAACATAAAGACCCGAGGAGCAGGCTCCTGGGACCACAGCATATATGCCTCTTTCTTTTTCTCTTTCTTTGGTCTTCTCTGCCTTCTTCCCCAAATCAAGTCTTTCTTCTACTTCCTTCTCTGTCTCCTTCATCCCCTTTCTCTTCCCTCTCTTCACTCCTCAAAACACTAACATAAGAAAATATCTATTGTTAGAGGATATCAGGAGCCTCCTGAGTTTATCTATTCCAACCCTTTCATGAATGTCAGTTGAGCATGAAGGAGAAAAGACATGGAAGGCACAAGATCAATGTCTTTGGAAATATGGAAGGAAAGTGGAATTAAGCTGAATCTATAAAGCTTCAAAGGGAAGAACTGGGATTAGAATCAAAGTTACAGAGCCATCAGCTCATAGAGTTTAAAGAGATCTCAGCACAAATACGGTCTGATCTTGGCAAATGTCTATCGAAATTCCACTTGAAGCTTTCTAGTGACAATTAGCTCTCTACTTTTCCAGGCACCTTCCCCATTATTAGACAGCTCTAATATTAAGAAAATTCTTCCATGTATTGAACTATAGAGTAGATTAAGAACTGGCCTCAAAGTCAGGCAGACCTAGGTTCAAGACCTGCCTCTGAATGAAAATGACTCTCAACAAATTAAACAGTCTCTCAGTGGTCTAGATAACTCTTTAAGACTGTTTTTGCAAAGATTTCCTCCTCTATGAGGGATTTGCTCCCTTGGGAGTTCTCTACACTGTACCACTGAAATCACAGGTCCAATCTCCTATCCCCATATTGAGCTATTGGCCTCCATGTAATTTACTCTCATTGTTCTCAGTATAAAGGGCACAGTTTGTCTTCTCCATGTGTGTGTTCTTCTCCCAGAGCCATTTGCTTTTTAAAAGAGGAGCCTGGGCTTAGGAAATGTTTAACATAAAGAAGTCCACATCTCATAGAATTTCAGGAACCAGCAACAGGCCATTCAGAGAGATGCTCGAGAAAGAGGCAGAAGGGGGGTTTGGAGGGGGTACACCATGGTCACACAGTGTGGGCTAACCACCTGCTCTGTTGCTGATAAGGCTTTCTATCCATAAAGCTAACATGAGACCCCAGAGAATAGTGATAGGCAAGAAGAACAGAATAGTGCTTAGACAGATAAATGCTGCCAGGATAAGGAGAGGAATATTTCAGCCCAGTATCAAGAGATATTTCCTACCAGAAAAAGCTGCTTCATCAGGTGGTGAGTTCCCTGTCAATGGCTCTATTTAAGAATATATATTGTGTTTGGGGGAGGGGAGCATTTAAAATAAAGACACAATTTTAAAAATAGATCTGTTGAGGCAATTGAAGGGTCCCATCACCTAGAATGGTTCAGAAAGAAAAGGAAGCATGGAGCTCTGAGGAATCTGTTGCCAGTCCACATGTCCCACCCCCACTAACTTTCAAGGCTGAAATTTGAATCTTTTACTACGAATCTGCTCCCATATAAAAGTATCAGAGGCCACATCACAAGAGTACATGAAAGCACTTCCTGAGCCAACGGACCACATACAAATTTATGGAATTTGTTTTAAATCCGACAATTACAGAGCCATCACTGGGAAGCCTCCAGGACATATGGTACAAGGTAAACATAAGCCACATCTTTCCATATCTCCTCCCCTTTCTCTCCATTTGGGGAGTACGTGTCACATGTACTGCAGAGTGGCAGAAGATCAGTGTTGGAAGGAAGCTTGGAAGAACACCAGTTTGGAAATCAGACTCATGAAGATCACACGATGACAGATTTAGAGTTAGTAGGTACCTTTGAGGTCAGCATCTAATTCCTTAATTTTACAATGAGTAAACTGAGGCCCAGAAAGTTTAAATGAGTTGTCTGAGGTCACATCAATATTAGTAGAGTTGGGTTAATAAATCCAAATGTATCATTTTTGAAAAATTTTATTTAATTAGATGATTTAGAATATTTTTCCATGGTTATAAGATTCATATTCTTTCCCTCCCTTCCTCCCATATCTGACATGCAATTCCACTGGGTTTAGCATGTGTCAAATGTATCATTTTTTTAAAACCCTTACCTTCCATCTTAGAGTCTATACTGTGTATTGGTTCCAAGGCAGAAGAGTGGTAAGGGCTAGACCCTGGGGGTTAAGTGACTTGCCCAGGGTCACACAGCTGGGAAGTGTCTGAGGCCAGATTTGAACCTAGAACCTCCCATCTCTAGACCTGGCTCTCAATCCACTGAGCTACCCAGCTGCCCCCTAAATGTATCATTTTTGAGATAAGGAACTGAGGCTAAAAGGGTTAAGTGACTCACCCAGGGTCATACAGCTAATAAATGTCTAAAGTTGGATTTGAACTCAAAAAGATTAATCTTCCTGACTCCAGGCCTGGCACTCTATTCAATGCGTCACCTAGCCACCTGGGGAAAATGATTACAATACCCAGTGGTTGCTGGGAAGTAAGTGTTTTATAAAACTTCAACTGTGAACTATTCTTCCAAACAAGGAGTCTACAAATGGACTCATTGGAACATGTACTTATACTCTTCCCCCAGCATGGGGGACGGAATTGAAAGAACCCTCCTTTGCCAAGCTAAAGTTTGGTTTGCATGTCAACAATCCCACTTATTAGCTGATAGCCAGAGCCACATGTAGTGTGCCCCCGCTGGCTGGGGTCCCATTGAAGGTCAACCTCGAGGATATTTTCTTCTATCTTGGAGTTTCCAGTCTTGGAAAAACAGCAAAAACTTTACATAAAGCAGACCCAAGACTACTTGGCTCCTGCATCTGGCTTCATGTTGGTCAAAGTTCAAATCAGTCTAAAGGTCAGGATTATTGAGGGGCTTCTGTCAGCAGCATAAATGATAAGCAAGAAGGAGAGGCAGCTGGCGAAGCTCATGAGAGACAATAGAAATTTTACAGATGCAGCTGCAGGGAGGGAGTTAAATGGACATTTAGGACAGAGGATAGCAGCTAAGAGACTTCAGAATGAAGGGACCACCAATAGACCGGCTTGTTTTCTGCCGTCTGAAGTTCAAAATATTTACGTAAAGGAGACTACAATCCCCTTCCAGATGGTAAAGCCACAGCTGCCAAGCCATCAAGTCATTTAGTGAAAAAGAATCAACCTCATTCATTCATCACACATGTAGCAAGCATTTACAGTATATAGAGCATTGTGCTAATGACTAGGGAAAAGGGAAATATTAAAGAATTTCTTCCCTTAGGATGTAGACCCTAAAAGATCACGCTAGTGCAAATATCAATAATATGGAAATAGGTCTTGATCAATGACACATGTATGAAATTACTCATTGACTTTGGGAGTGGGGTGGGAGGAGGGGAGGGAAAGAACATGAATCTTGTAACCAGGGAAAAATATTCTTAAATAATTAATTAAATAAAATTTCCCAAAACTTGAGGAAAAAAAGAATTCCTTAGGATATAGAATCAATCACCCTAGTGCAAATATCAATAATATGGAAATAGGTCTTGATCAATGACACATGTAAAACCGAGTGGAATTGCTCATTGACTTTGGGAGTGGGGTGGGAGGAGGGGAGGGAAAGAACATGAATCATGGAACCATGGAAAAATATTCTAAATTAAATAATTAAATAAAAATTTCCAAAACTTGGGGAAAAAAAAGAAGTCCTTCCCTTAGACAAATTATAGTCGGATGAGGATAGAGGAGGATAAGACACCAGCACACACACACACACACACACACACATACGAATATTCAACATTATCTAATAATTTCACTAGAGAGGCACCTAACAAAATGCTATATGAAGTCCAAGTGAAGAACTCAACCAAGACGTGAGATCAGAAATGGCTTCAGGAAGGAGATGGCATTTGAATCAATGACCTGAAAAACATGCAGAGGATTGCAACCAGGACAGTAAAATGCTTTGAAGACTAACTAAAAAAGAAAGCTGAGAATTAACCTGGAGAAGAGAAGACTTGGGGACCATGACAATTATGTTCAAGTATTTGAAGAACTGTGAAGAAGAGAGTTTAGAACTGGTCTTCTGGGTCTCGGATAGAGGAAAGGAATCATGTGTGGAAGATGAAGAGAGACAGATTTAAGTTTAAAGCAAATAAAAAGTTCCTGAAAAGAGGAGCTGTCCAAAAGTGAAAAACACTGCCTAAAGGGGTCATGGGATTTCCTTTTACTGGAGGTCTTAAAGCAAAGGATGGATGGGGCCTGATAAGTATGTTACAGAGGCATCTCTATAGGTACAGATGTCCAGCAACTGGGGGATTAGATGACCTTTGCATCCTCTTGGAAATAGGTGACTCTGTAATTCTGTCAGATAGGATTTTTTTAAATGGGAAAGAATTCAATGGACTTTATCTAATATTTCCTCTGGTCATGTACTCTATAACTAAGATAAGGCAATTTGTCTTTCTCCTTTCAGGGTTAGATTTCTACATCCCCAGGACTTTGCTTCATCTCTTCCTAGGTCTACACATATATTCCTTTCCCCTCCTTTTCAATTCCATCTTATTCTTTAAAACTTATGTCAAATGTTACCTCTTCTGTAAAGTCTTCCCTGATCTTCCTTGTCAGCAATGACCTTTCCCACACTACCCCCAACCTCTTGTAGCACTTTGATCCTTTTTAATATTTTATTCATGGATCAAAGTCTCCTGTACCCAAGAGTTGAAACCTTATAAGGTTTGGAACTATCTTATTTAAACAATATATATATATGTATATACATATACATATATATATATATATTCTCCCCCCCAAAAAAAAAACAGATATAGACACAGATGCACAAATACACATACACCTGTGGAATTTGAATTTGTTGAAGTAAAAATTTTATGCACATTGTTTGGGGTGCTATAGAGGAATTCTGAGAAAAATAAGAAACATGGTCCCTCTTTCAAAGTTCTTACAAAGTAGATGGGTAAACAACAGGCACATATTTGAAATAGTTGAACAATATACAAAGAAATAGAATTAAGATCAGAATCCTAGTATTCAGGCAATCTGCATAATAACTCATTTCTGTCCCTTCCCTTCCTTTCCACTTCCTTTTCCTTCTTCTTCTTTTCCCCTTCTTCTTCCCATACCTTTCTTCTCTTTTCTTCTGCTTGAGAAGGGAAGCATTTGGCAAGCAATAGCCTCTGCTCCATAATCCTTCTAGGGATTGTAGCCTAAATGTGGTCTCATGTCTGGAGGTAGAAGTATGAATTTTCTAGATACTAATTAGGCCAAAAGTTGATAGAAACCAGACAAGAGGCTTACACAATGGCCTGGGAGTCAAGAAGATCTGGATTCCAATCCTGCCTCAGACAGTTAAAAGCTATATTTCCTTGGATAAGTCATATCTTGATGCCTCAGTCTCCTCTTCTGTAAAATGAGAGAGTTCAGTGGGATATGGTGGGATATGGCTATAATTATAACCATGAGGAAGCTGAGCCCGGTGACTCTCTTTAGTTCAGGAATTCTGGGCTTCGAGGGGCTGTACCAGTTGGGTGTCCACACTAAGTTTGACATTTACATGATAAGATGGAATGGGGAATGCAGGGAGGGATGTGTGTGCCTAAGGAAGGGAAGAGAGCTCCTACTCATCAGTAGCGGGCTTGAAGGTCTGAGTACACCCTGCGCTTTCTACCTGGACAAGACAGGGAGATCTCATCTTTAAAATAAAACAATAGAATAAAAGAAAAGAAAAGAGTATGTTGGAAAGCCCTGTGGTCCCTTCTAAATTTATGACCCTTTGTCATGGAGCTGTAGGTATCTTGAGACCATAAAAGATGGGAGTCAGAGAAGAAAGGGAGAGATTATGAAGACAACAGGGTGAAGCCCTTGGGTGGAGGGAAATGGGAAAAAATGAACTTAAGGGGTAAGAATAAATGGTGAATCAAACCAAGAATAGTTGCTCCAGTAATAGCCAGCGAAGTCCATCCCAGAAGGAACTAAGCAAATCAAGGTTAGAGAGCAAGGAGCAGAAAGCAGCTGCCTGCTAGGTAGCTCAGTGGATTGAGAGTCAGGCCTAGAGACGGGAGGTCCTAGGTTCGAATGTGGCCTCAGATACTCCCCAGCTGTGTGACCCTGGGCAAGTCACTTGACCCTCATTGCCTAGCCCTTACCACTCTTCTGCCTTGGAGCCAACACACAGTATTGATTCTAAGATGGAAGGTAAGGGTTATTTCAAAAAAGAAGACGAATGGAAAGAAAAAAAGGAAATGTTAGGCAGGAATGGGGGGGTAGAGATGGTGGAGAGAGGAGAGATATATCTACACACACATACATATGCACACACACATCCTCTCTCTTCCTCCCCCTCTACACAGACACACACACCGAGCTGCCACTGAGTCCAGCGGCTATTTCCATTCACTCTAGCCAGCCTGGGGTGTCTTGCTATGGGCAGTAATCTGCCTGAACCTCTGAGGTTGTAGATACCTGCAAAGTGGGCAGAGAAATGGACACAGGAGGCAGCCAGCCCGAGCCAGGGAAGAGGTCAGCCCTGTTGCCTACCGAGGATTAAGCTTCTTTGGGGATTCGGACTTGGGAAGCAGTTCCCGTCCCTTTGCCTTCCTCATACGCGTAGGCATTTCATCAATATTCCTGTTGATAGCTCGATTCTTCACCTCTCCCAGCCTTTAGCACCCCTAGCACTGAGGGGGAACGGAGGGAGGCCAGAGCCTCGCTGCAATAACAAGCTCATTACTGCCAGGGCTAGAAATGGATTGAGTGACTCAGACTTGTCTGTAAACCAAACAGCTGGGCTCCCCTTGCCAGGGATAGTACAGGACCCAGGGGATTAACTCTTCAATTCACACTCCGAAGGCAGCTCCAGCCAGGCGGCCTCGAAGAAAACCACGGAGGCCCTTTGGGGAGTGTTTAGGACACTGGAGAAACTGTAGAGGGCATTACCTCTGCCATATAAATTCCCCAGCTTGCAAGGCTTATAAAGCCAGGATTCTTGTTTCAAATAATGGCTTTGGGGTCAGAGAAGAAGTTTCCCTCAGCCTGTCCCAGAAGGCAGGCAGGCAGAGATAATCTCTCACAGATAGATAGCCCCAAGGGGAGCCAGCGCTCCTTCCCTACACCCCCTGCCTAGGAGGTGGGCTTGGCCCTTACTCCCCTCTAGGAACCCCAAGATCCAGTGGCACTGACCTCTTTGCCTCACCTCCCCTGCTCCCCCCAATTCCAAGGATTTTTACTGGCCGGCCCCCATACCTAGACTTCTCCCCTGCCTCATATCTGCCTGGCTAGAACTGAGGAAGAAACTCCCCTATACCAGTGGTGGGATCACTGTCTGAGGTAACAAGCCTGCAGAAACATGGGAAATTTGTTTTGCATCTCTGTGATGCACTTTAAGCGGATTATTATGTATTATAGTTGTCTAGATTAGTGTGTTATCCCTTTCCTTGGTTATGAACTTCATGAAGGAAGGCTCTAGCTCAGTGATGGTGATCCTTTTAGAGCCCTTAGCAACTGAGTGCCCAAACTGCAACCCTCATGCCTCATGTGAGCCCCCCACCTTACCCCAGACAGGGGAGGGAGGAAGTGCTCCCATTGGGCTGCTGGGCAGAGGGGTGTATGACAAGAGAAATGTCCTCAGCCATGCATGGAGAGGAGGAAGGGAGCAGCCCTCTCTGGCAGACTCCAACACAGGTGCCATAGGTTCGCTAACACGGGTCTAGGTCTTAGCTGAGCTTTGCATCTCCCCCCAGAGCCAGATGCTGAACATTTGGAAGGCACTTAATAAATATATGGAATAAAACATAATGGGGGCAACTTGATGGCTCAGTGGATTAAGAACCAGGCCTAGAGACAAGAGATTCTGGGTATAAATCTGGATTCAGACACTTCCCAGCTGTGTGACCCTGGGCAAGTCACTTAACCCCCATTGCCTAGCCCTTACCACTCTTCCGCCTTGGAACTGATACACAGTATTGATTCTAAAATGGAAGGTAAGAGTATTTTTTAAAAGAATATCTTTTGAATAGATCATAGGATTTATATTTGGAAAAGACTTCAGAGAGCTCACAGAATCTAGAGATAGAGGGAACCTCCATCTACTTTAACTTGTACCACACAAAAATCTGCATTTCTAAATCCTTACCAGGTGCTCATCAATCAGGTTGGGAATCCACTTCCTACCAAGGTGGCCTATTTCATTTTTTCTGTTTTAGAGTGATCTCAAAGTATTCTCTCATATGTACTTAGCTGAAATCTATTTCTCTGCATCTCCTACCCATGGCTCCTAGGTCTGCCCTCTGTGGACAACAAAAACAAGTCCAGTCTCCCTTCCATGTATGACCTTTCTAATACCTGATAATAGCTATCATTCTTCCCTCTCAAACCTGACTTCTCCAGGTTGAAATTCTCTTAACTCTCTCAGCTAGTCCTTGTAAGGATTACTCTAAGTTCTCCTCACCAGCCCAATCACCTTCCTCCAGTTGCTTTCTAACTTTTAAATGTCCCTCCTAGAATGCAGCACCCCTAAAAGTGGCATGACCAAGACAGTTACTGCCCTGAATTTACAGCTCAGAGCCCCAACATTTATCACTGGCAAACTAGTCATTTCTGCCTGATTGTCCTTCCCACTAAGCTCGATTATACTTCTTGGGGGCATGATAACAGCGATCAGATTAGAAGAGATATGCCATATGAGGAAATGTAAATGTTCTCCTGTCCTGCTAGTTATGTGATGCTGGACTACTTCCTTTCTCTAAGGCTCTATTTCCTCATCTGTAAAATGGTACAGTAAGTCTAGCATAATCTAATTTATTAGAGAAAAATTCTTTGTAACGCTTAAAGGATTAGAGAAATGTGGGGTTTTATCATTGAAAATTCTTTGTAACACTTTAAGCATTAGAGAAGTGCAAGTTATTATCATTATTATCCATTTCCCATCTTGCATCCTCCCTCCTATTGGGTCAGAAATTACACCAAGTAGAGGAACTCCCTAACAAGTAGATGAAATTGTTCAACAGGGGCATTGCCCCAGACAGGTCAGCATTGCTCAAGCCCTACTTATGTTAGCATCCCTACTCTGCAGTCACTCCATTTCAACAGTCTTCCCAGAAATAGACCAAGATCAGCTCAAGCCACTGACTGAGTTTGGGAGCATCCTGAAAAAGAAATCTAGCGGATTAAAAAGGGCTGCTGCAAACACAATTTGCCTTATTCAGTTCATCAAGTGGCTGATCCCTGACCTAACTGACTCTACATGTCTTTAGCCAGGCCAGCCTAATCTGAGAGTTAACACAATTTTCCAAAGGAAAATGTCCGCTTTCCCTCCTGGGGCTCCCCAGACTCTCCTCTGGTGTTTCTCTGGAGATGAGTCCATTACCCAGTACAGCGGTACCTTCTCCCCTCCACTGGGAGCTGATTGACAAGAGCAGAGGATCTCCCAAAGAATGGCCAAGTGTCTGTGAGCCCCAACTCAGCCTGTGCCCAGCAAGACCCATTAAGAACTCGGCAAAATGGATAGAACCCAGAAGTGAGGTAGAGAAATGCCTGTTAGGTCAGTAACAGACCATTTCTCTTATGCTCTAGTCAGAAAACCAGAAGGTCCCTTCCAGCTCTGTTTGTATGATCTAAAATCTTGTGACCATTATTGAGCAAGCCCCATGGTGCAGAGGACAGAGCCCTGGGATTTGGAGTTAGAAGACTAGATTTTTGAGTCTGGGGCTCTATTTACTTTACAGTTGTGAGATCATGTCTATTTCAACGTTCTATATACATTACAGGGCTTTTATGGGGAAAAATGTTCTGCAAACCATAAAGAACTATGTAAAGGCAAATTGTTGTTGCATTTTCCATCTAGGCAGCTTGCTTGACCTGGTCGTATTTTTTTTCAAGACCCTAATCTTCTATCTTGGTATTGATTCTAAAACAAAAGAGCAGCAAGGGCTAGGCAATCAGGGTTAAGAGACTTGCCCAGGGTCACACAGCGGGGACGTGTCTGAGGCCAGATTTGAACCTAGGACCTCCTGTCTCTAGGCCTGGCTTTCAATCTACTGAGCCACCCAACTGCCCCCTCTGTAGCCCTTTAAGATGAACAGGGAGTCTTCATTGAGAGCTTGTAAGATGGTTAATGCAAGCACTGTTGTGCCCATTTTGCATATGGGTAAACTGAAACTCAAAAAGTCAATGAGGTTGGAGCAAAATCCCACAGTTAATAAGTGGGAGAAGTGGCATTCGAACATATATCTTCTGACGCCTCAGTCCTTTGTCTCAATGTCAGAGCTACTTCGCAGGTTCTCTAATTTTTACAACTCCGTTTCTCAGGTAGGATGGATGTGGGGGTGGGAAGGATGCTACAGAGAGAGAAGTGAGGCAGAACCAGGCAGTATCACTTGACTTCTTCTGGAAGCTTGAGCTGCAAAACTTGATTGGAAACTTCAGAGAAAGAGGCAACATGAGGAGTTCTCAGTCTCACGCTGACATTTGTTGGCTCTCTGTGCCTCACCCAACCATCCCCTGCCTCCTATGGCTAATTTGTTAACAAGGGGGGTATGACACATATATGTATCTGTATACACACACACATATATATACACAAAACATAAATACAGTATATAGTCTCTCGGTGACCGAGAATGACTGTTGTCTTTGTGCAGTTTCATCTACGGTGTACCCTCATGTGGCTTTGGAGTCCAAAGGCTGAGGCACAGAGTTTGTGGCACACGGGGCATGGGACGCCAGTTGTTACGGGAGGTGCGGCTGTGGCCTGGTGTCGGCGTTCATGCGCAGCGGCAAGACGTCTCCGTCGCTCATCTTCAAAGGTGGTGCCGGCATGGTTAATGTGGGTTCGCCAGCTGCTTCTGTCAGAGGCAGCGAGTTCTAGTTGCTTTGGTGTGATGCCAGCCCACTTCAAGTTGGACTTTAGCTGATCCTTGAATCTTTTCTTTGGTCGGCCTTGTTTCCTGAGTCCAGCTGACAGTTCACCATAGAATACCTGTCTTGGTATTCGCTGTGGGTCCACGCGGATGACGTGTCCAGACCATCGTAGCTGGGTTTGGAGGACCAGGACTTCGATGCTGGTGGAGTTGGCTCTGTCGAGGACTTCCTGGTTGGTGATTCGGTCCTGCCATCGGATCCTCATGATTGACTGGAGGGAGCGTTGGTGGAATTGCTCCAGCTGTTTCATGTGCTTCCGGTACAGTATCCATGTCTTGCAACCGTACAGGAGCAAGCTGAGGACCACTGCGTTGTACACTTTGAGCTTCGTCTCAGTGCTTACACCTCTGTGTTGGAGGACTTTGGAGCGCAGCCGCCCGAGTGCCTGGCTGGCCTTTTGGATCCTGGCATTGATCTCGTGGTCTAGGGACCCGTCGTTGGCGATGGTGCTGCCCAGGTACTTGAAAGTGTTGACGTTAGATAGCTGCATGCTGTTGATTGTAATGCAAGGTTGGTTAGTTGGCCTCCCTGGTGCAGGTTGGAACAGCACCTCTGTTTTGCTGAGGCTGATAGTCAGGCCAAACAGTTTTGTTGCGATGGAGAACCTGTCCACAATGGTTTGAAGATGATTTTCTTGGTGGGCCATGAGAGCACAGTCACCTGCAAAGAGAGCTTCCAGGATGAGTCTCTCTGTTGTCTTTGTTTTTGCGGTCAGGAGGTGAAGGTCGAATAGTGAGCCATCCAGTCGGTATTTGATGTAGATGCCCAGGTCTAGATCCATCACAGCATGTCGTAATACTTGGGTGAAGTATAGGTTGAATAGTACCAGAGCGAGGACACAGCCTTGTTTCACACCATTGGAGATGTTGAAGCGATCGGAAGTCTCTCCACCAGATAGGACTTCCCCTGTCATGTCGACATGAAAGAGTTGGATCAGTTTGACGAATTTTGCTGGGCAACCGAGCTTGCTGAGGATCACCCACAATGTGTCCCTGTTCACTGTGTCAAACGCCTTTGTCAGGTCTATGAAGACAACGTAGAGACTCAGGTTCTGCTCAAGGCATTTTTCCTGCATTTGCCTCACCGTGAAGACCATGTCGATGGTGCTGCGATCTGGTCAGAAGCCACATTGTGATTCAGGCAGGTTCTGCTCTGAAACAGATGACAGGAGTCTGTTGAGAATAACACGGGCGAGGATCTTTCCAGCAGTGGAGAGTAGTGAGATGCCTCTGTAGTTGTCACAGGCTGCTCATGAGCCTTTGTTCTTGTATAGGGCTACGATGGAGGCATCTCTGAGTTCTGGGGGCATGTCTTCCTCTTCCCATATGCTGGTCAGCACTATGTGGAATGCCTGGAGCGCCTTTCCATTTAAGGCCTTGTACACCTCGGTTGGGATCCCGTCTTTACCGGGTGCCTTGCCTGCACTCATTTGTTTAATGGCTTTTTGGACTTCCTCTATTGAAGGAGGGACGTCAAGTTGTTCAATGGTGCGGTTTTGGGGGATCTGGTCAAGGGTACTTTGGTCGACTGAAGAGGGTCGGTTGAGAAGCTGACTGAAGTGTTCTTTCCACCTGTTGCTGATGCCTTTTTTATCTTTTATGAGAGTGTCACCGTCAGAGGATAGCAAGGGAGTGGTGGTAGGTTTTAATGGCCCATAGACAGTCTTGAGGGCACTGAAAAATTGTTTGTAGTTTTTCGTATCAGCAAAACGCTGGATTTCTTCTGCCTTTTTTTCCCACCATCGGTCTTGCATCTTCCTGATCTCACGCTGCGCTGTGGCTTAGAGAGACTTGAATCTGTCTTTTAGGAGCAGAGTTTGGGTTATTTTGCCATTCCATATGGGTATGTATGGAGTGCTCAGGGAGGGGTAGTATCTCTGCTATGGAGGGCTTGTCGTGCCCTCCTAGGGCAGCTCTCCAGCCTCTGACCCCAACCTGACACCCAGCTCTCACTTGTGGCTCCCAGTACCTACTAGCATGTGGCAGCAGCCACACCCTGGGCAACGGCTTCGACAGGCCGGCTAAACCTTGTAACGGTAGCCATCGGATGATTAAAATATACTACATCTATTTCTATCTACATATATATATATACATAAACATATAATTTTTTCAGAGTAATAAAAGTGATTCACCGACAGGAAAACAAAGCAAATCTTCCCTTTTCCCTCCCCAAAATTAAAAAATTAAGGCTTTACATGATGCTAGGTCACCTTTGGCAAGGAGCAACTTTGACCACTGAGGAGAGTGATTAGGTCACAGAATGAAGTCCTCAAAGCAAAGAGGAGGATCAGCCTGGTATGCCTTTCTTCTCTTCCATTGTGTCATAGAATTATAATGAAAAAAAAAAGTGAACCTATATCTAGCCAACAAACTATATCATTGCAACGAAATTCCCCTGGTTACATTTTCTACTGCCAATTTTGCCATATGCACAGAGTTAACTCCAGGAGGCAGGGCATCTTTCAGAAGGAAAGGTCCAGGCTCAGAGTTTTTACTAGAAAAGAACTGGAGTGAAATGGAGGAATTACTTGAAAAAGTTGCTAATCTCTTATAAAGTCTATAATGAAGACTGTAGAGGATCATAAAAATCTCAGAGGTAGAAGGAACTTCAAAAGTCAGAAAATTCAGATATTTAATCCCCCCCCCAATGTGAATATGTCCATTGAGGAACTCATCTCCACCAGCAGCATCCCATTCTTTTGGATGGTTCTAATGGTTGGGAGGAGCAACTGGGTGGCTCAGTAGATAGCCTGCTGACCCTGGAGTTAAGAGGTCCTGAGTTCCAATTCAAACTCCAACACTTAATAGCTATGTGACCCTGGGCAAGTCCCTTAACCCTGTTTGCCTCTGTTTACCCATCTATAAAATGAGCTGAAGGAGGAAACAGAAAGTCACACCAGTATCTTTGCTAAGAAAACCCCAAATGATGTCTCAAAGAGTCAGACCAAACTAATTAGCTACAAGAAAATAGTTGGGAAATTTTTCCTTCTATCAAGCCTAAATTTTCCTCTGCAACTTTTGTCCACTGTTCCAATTTCTGCCAAGAACGAGTCTAATTCCTCTCCCACCTGATAACCCTTCAAAGACTACTCTCATAGCCTCTCTCTCAAATCTCCATTCTGTAGGCTACATATTCTAATTTCTTACATAACATGGTCTCCAAGTCTCTCACCTTCCTAAACTCTTTGAGTCTCAAAGTTGGAATGGATTGAAGAGATCAGCTAGTCTAACCTTATGCTGAAATGTAATTTCCTCCCTCCCATCTCTCCCAGCCCTTACAAAGTCTAAATAAGAGGTGTCATACTGAATGCCAACCTTAAAATTCAACCAGATTAAAACATAATTGAGAAATGTTTATTAATAATATAATGTTCATGTTAAGGGAATGCTGATTTGTGGTTTTTGAAGTCAATATGCATCTCAGGGTCCTGTTTCTATTTGAGTTTGACGCCCCTGGTGTAAATGGCGCCAAACTACCACCACAATGAATAGGGAAAAGGAATCCAGTGTAACTGGGGTCTTTGCCATGAACTGTGGAGATGTACCTATTTTTTCAGTGGCCCACTTGGTAAAGGCCATGCACAGCCAGGAGCATCTGTTTGATTCCCAAATCCATCCCTTCCCCTCATGACAAAAGAGATCACAAGAGAGAGGAAAAGTTCTTAGATGTACCAAAAATATTTATGGCAGCTCTTTTTGTGGTAGCAAAAACTAGAAACTAAAAACATGCCCATCAATCAAGGAATGCCGGAATAAGTTGTGGTATATGAATGTGGTGGACTACACGTGGCATGTGCTATAAGAAATAGGAAATCAATGATTTCAAAGAAACAGGGAAAAATTTACTTGAGGGAAATAAGCAGAGTCAGAACAACAATTTCTATTAAGACAATCAATATCATAACAATGAGCAGTTCTGAAGACACTTATAAGCCGATAAAGAATGAAATGAGCAGAACTAGGAGAAAAAATTATATGACCACAAGAATACCATAAAGACAAACAACTTTTAAGGCTGCAAAACTTATGGTCAATAAGATAACCATATAAGACTCCAAAGGACCAATAATGAAATATATCATCCATTCACTTTCTAGCAGACGTGATAGATTTAGAGTACAGAATGACACATATACATACATGTATGTGTATGCACTCATATACACCTTATACATATATATGCATGTACACACACCTAGATGCAGATAGATTAAAAGATGGGGAGTGGAAAAAAGCACCACTACATTCCCCTTTTGGCTGCATCATGGAGAAAAGTAAAGAGGATCCTATGGATGTAGAATGTTGCAAGCACTTTCAGAAGAGGTCCCTGTATTTATTTTATATCATTTTCCTTAATTGTTTCATTTTGTTACAAGATGCCTCTCATGGAATGGAGGTCATCTGTAAATATCTGCAATGTAATAAAACATATGAATAAAAACCTTTTATGAAAAAAGACAACTAGAGGCAACTGTTTTGTCACCATCTTCATTCCCTCTCTCTTCATGACACAGTTGTTGTTTAAGAGAATGGGCAGCCCATCAGGGAGACCTTCCCACTCATTGGACCTGAAAAAGGACACAACTGCCATTCTCCATCTCTTCTTCCACGAGTGGCTCGGCGAGCCTGTGGGCTCTTCCTTGGGCTTTGGGGATTTCGAGGGTAGAGGAGAATGGAAGGCGATGATTTTCTTCTCTCAACCTGGCAACTATAGTGGCTGCTCACACACTGGAGTGAGAACATATGCTTGTCCAGATAAGTGGGACACTGGATCTCAAAGCCCTAGCTGCCTCCCCTGCTTCATATTTCTTTCCTGAACACAGGTGACCAGACAATGATCCTGAAATGAATTCATCTAGCCTCAGCAACAACCTCATAAGTTTGATAAATTGAGTGCTAGATTCTCTGAGGAAGGTACTCCCTACAGCTTCACTGAGAGGACCACCAATAGGAGATGAAGTCACAAATGCTCTGACTTGAAGAAGACAGGAACCTCAAGAGCACAGGGAGATGAAAGAGAGCCCATTGTTAAATTTTTAATGTGAGCATTTTCACCTTAGAAATAGGCAATCTACCAATCAGGGCTTAGTTTTCCGTTTCACTGATTTCTATATTGACTAAAATGATGGAAAATATTAATAATGCAGCCTGAACTTAAAGTGAGTGTGCATTTTTTTAAATTTCCTAAGAGCCTGATTGTTAAACATTTATCATCATACTCTTGTTATTATACTATTTTGCTTGAGCTTAGCAGGAGTGCCAGAAGAAGGTTTAGGATTTGGAATCATGACCTTAGTGAAAATCTGTTGACTGGAAACTAATAATAATGATAATTGGTATTGATATGGTGCTTTGTGATTTACAAAGTTCTTTTCATTCATCTTCTCATTTGAGATTCATTACATTCTTAGGCGTAGAGCTAGTAAAGTTTATAACCACGACTTGTGGGAAGGGAGGGGAAGAGACACACAAATAATTCTTTTAACTCCAAGTCCAATGTTTTTCCCCCTATACCTCCTTCATAGTAGCTGATGTTCATTTAGGGATTTTCAGTTTACAAAACATTTTACATAGAGAATATCATGTGTGATCCTTAAAACAGCCCTAGCAGTACTCTTCTCCCTAACAAGTGGAGCATCTTCTACCCTACCTCCCTTTATTCAAGGGGATCAGGATAATCATTTTGGTCAAGACTTGAAGGATGGAAACTCTAGGGTTTCTCTCTGAACATGTCTCTTCTATCCTACCACCTCTGGTTGTATCCTAGGGCATCTCCATGCCCTTTGCCTTTCTTCAAGTAAAAATTTATTAGACTTTTCTTTGAATATCAGAGATGGGAAACCCACCAGACTAAACCAAGCAAAAGCAATAGCTCTCCATATTAAAAAATAATAAATCCCTGGTATCTGGGGCCTTCTGGTTCTAGCCCAAAGTTTCCATGTAAGGTTTCTACAGAGAGGAGGTCTTGCAAATGGACATAATGCACAAGAAAAGGTGTTACAGAAAGAGAGCTTGGAGTTTCAGGTCCTCAGATGTGATCTTGCCCTAGGCTTAGTTTCCTTACTTGTAAAATGAAGCTGTTGCACAAAATACTCTCTGAGGTCCCTTCCAGTTCTAGCCTCCAGTCCTCTGTTCTATAAGTCCCTTCATGCTCAGAGCTCAGTCTTTTCTCTCATCTTGTCATAGGTCATAAATAGGATCAAAGCATCAGAGCATTTAGAATTGGAAGCGACATTAAAGGTCACCTCATCCAGATTCCTTATTGTACAAATTAGAAAACTGAGTCTGATTCTCTTGTTTTATTGGAGAGAAAGATAAAACCCAGACAGGGAAGTGATTTGCCTATTTATGGTCCTCACAGGTATAGGATGCTTCAAAACCCCAGCAAGACTGGCCCTACCTCTTTTTCATCTGATGTCAAAGAGGATAACTAAATATGACTTCTCTGTGACAACTTACATTAGCATATATTATAATGTTATCCATAAGACAGACAAACATTATATCTTCATGGACATGGATTCATGTCTGTGAAGGATATTTTCTAGAGAGCATAACCTACATGGTTAGAGCCATCCCCAAATGAAATTGAGGTCCTCAGAGCAACTGGGATCTACATACATACTCAGCTATTTGGGGTTTTGTTTTTATCTTTCACAATTATGGCTAGGAGAATTTTTAATGTAACATATTTTTAATCTAACCAAAGAAAATTTAAAAGATCTGAATAAAATAAAAGAAAATCAAATAAGATGAAATAATTGTACACTAGATTTTATCAAATGTTACATGAAAAATGAACAAACGGACAATCCTATTCCTGGTCTCCCTCAAAATGCCAAATGTTCCCACAAAATATTGACAACAAAAAATAAAATATTCTAAATGAAAGCAAAAATAAATTTCTACCTTGTCCACAACTCCAAATGTGCTATCTTTTTAAAAAAGATTTATTTTTTCCCTCAACTACATGAAAAAAAAAACTATTTTTAACCTTTTTTAAATTTAAGCCAAATTCTCATCCTCCTTTCCCTCCTCTCTCCTTTCTCTGAGATAATAGTTTAAAACATCTTTTCACATTAGCTATTTTGTGAAAGATAACTTGAACAAGCAAAAGTGAATAAATAAAGTGAGACAGGCTATGCCTTGCTTTACATTCAGACTCCATCAGTCCTTTCTCTGGAAGCAAATGATGTTTTTCATCATGAGTCCTTGAGGATTTTCTTGGATAACTGTATTACTAGGAATAGCTAAATCATTCATAAATGTTCATGCTATAATATTGCTGTTATTGTGTACAACATTTTCCTGGTTCTACTCATTTCATTTAGTATCCGTTCACGTAGGTCTTTCCAAGTTTTTCTGAAATCATCCTCATCATTTCTTATAACACAATAGTATTCCATTACAATCATATACCACAACTTGTTCAGTCATTCCCCAATAGATGGACATCCCCTCAGTTTCCAATTCTTTGCCACCACAAAAAGAGTTGCTATAGATATTTTTGTACAAACAGGTCCTTTCTCCCTTTTAAAAACTCTCTGTGTGATACAGATCACTAGATCACTAGTGATATTTCTGGATCAAAGGGTATGCACAGTTTTATATAGCTCTTTGGATATAGTTCCAAATTGTTCTCCAAAATGGTTGGGTTAGTCCACGACTCCATCCACAGTGCATTAGTGTGCCAACTTTGCCACATCTCTCCAGCATTAATTATTTTCTTTTTCTGTCGTATTAGCCAGTCTGATAGATGTGAGATGATACCTCAGAATTGTTTTGGTTTGCATTTCTCTAATCAAGAACAATTTAGAGCATTTTTCATATTATTATATATAGCCTTGATTTCTTTTTTCTGAAAATTGTCTATTCATATCCTTTGATTTGGGGGGGGGGTCAATTGGGAAATGACTCAAATGTGCTATTTATTTAACATCATAATTCCATCACCTTTTAGTCAACAGTCAGGTAACACAGGTCTTCCTTATGAATTATTGTGGGTCATTATAATTATTGAGTTGTGACATCCTTCAAAGTTCTTGGTCTTTAGCAATGGTGTTATTCCCTTGACATTCATGCTTTCAAGTTTGCAAAAGACCTTATATAAGCTATCTCATTTGGTCTTCCTATCAACTCAGTAAAGCAGATGCTTTTATTATCCCCATTTTACAGATGAAGAAATAAGTTGAGTGATTTGCTCAGGGCCACCCAGCTAGTAAGTGTCTAAAACAAAATTTGAATGTGGGTATCCTTAACTTCAAATCCCACATTCTATCCACTCTCCATTCTCCCTCTCTGTGTGTTAGCATGCCGCACTAACAGAAATTTAGGCAAACACCACCATAGAATTGCCAAGATAATTTCATGGAAAAAAAGTTGTTTTTTTTTTAATTCTCAATAACGATTCCCCAAGTCCCTGTCTGCAAACTGGGGGAAACAGGGCAAAATCTCCACGGTTTGGGGCACTCTGCTCATTCTGTGGTCTATGTAAGGGGAATCCAAGGTCTCAGCGCCATGCTATCAGGAGCAATTCTTGGAGCCTGGAATATTGAGGAAAATATTCCTCGATATTATCATTATTCCTTTTATTTTTTATAATTTATAAATAATATATAATAATTTATAATTATTCCTAATATTATTATTATTAGGAAAAATTATTCCTAATGGAACAAGTATATACTTGCTGAAAGCATAAACCATCCTTTGTCTCATCTCTGTTCAGGTAGTTGTGAATGTATTCCTACCAGATCATAAGCTCCATGGGGTAGAGGTTGTGTCTCCCATCATCTTTATGTCTCTTTCAGGACTTAATAGAGCTCTTCCTACTACAGGTGCTTAAGAAATTACTCACTCACTCAATAGTCACTGACTCTGTAGTGTTATAAGGTTTACAAAATGCTTTCCTCAGGGGCAACTAGCTGACTCAGGAGACAGAGAGCCAGGTCTAGAGATAGGAAGTCCTGGGTTCAAATCTGCCCTCAGATGTTTTCTAGATGTGTGACCGTGGGGGAGTCACTTGACCTCGATTGCCTAGTCCTTACTTCTGCCTTAGAACCAATGCTTAGTGCTGATTATAAGACAGAAGAGGGTTTTTTTTTAATGTGTTTCTCACAACCTCTGGTGGGTAGTATTTGTTCATCATCTTTATTTTATAGAACAGAATATTAAGGCTCAGACAAGTCAAATGACTTGCCAATGATCATATATTTGGTAAGCCCTGGAGCTGGGATTCAAACCCAGCTATAACACTTTCTATTGAGGAAAATATGAGTTAATACAATGACAGCTTTCTTATTCAACATACCCTGAGAAATCATTTTAAACTATTCATCTCTCATTGAAAAATCAAGAGAATTTTTGGTTTCCTGGAATTTTTGCCTCTCTTTGAAATAGTTTGAGGATCAGAAAATCTTTTTTTTTAACCTTACTTTCTGTCTTTCAATCAATACTGGGTATTGGTTCCAAAGCAGAAGACCAGTAAGAGCTAGGCAATGGGGGTTAAGTGACTTGCCCAGGGTCATACAGCGAGGAAGTGTCTGAGGCCAGATTTGAACCCCAGAGACCTCCATCTCTAGGGTTGGCTCTCCATCCATTGAGCTCAGAAAATCTTAAAGGAATCAAATGTTTCTGAGGTGTCCACAATATTTAGGCATAGCTCCAGAAAGAGTTTAAATTCTCATGAAAGGGACCCCTTCAAAGAACTGCACACATTTGGTTAATGGCCAAGAGGTCTTGTTTTTTGTCTTAAAATGTTATCTATTCTATTCTAAATTTAACAAATACCAAATAAAATTAGCATTTACAAATTAAAAGTAGAATGGAAAAAAGGATTATATATGGAAATATGAATTTCTAATAGTACAGTTTGCTTTCCCTTTTAAATATATAATAAAATCTGCATATAACTTTCAGAGCTATCCTTCTTGTCTATATTTCTTCCTAGTTTTCCTTCTGTTCTCTTCTATATATATATATATATTTTTTTTTTAATTTAGTGACATGATAGATAGAGTGTTAGACTTAGAGACAGGAAGACCTGGGTTCAAAAGTTGCCTCAGACATTCACTAGCTATGTGATCTTGAACAAGTCATCTACACTCTCTTAGCCTGTTTCTTCTTCTGAAAAATGGGGGTAATGATTGCATCTAACTACAGGATTGTTGTGATGAGCAATTATATATATATATATATATATTTACATATATATATATACAGAGTTCTTTGCAAACTGTAAAACACTTTATAAATGCTAAATATTATTATTCTTTTCATTTTGGAGGACAACTGCATCACTGTCTTCCTTGTCCTATGAAATCTTTCCCCGAGTCTGGAAAAGGAAAAGAAAACCTTTGTAACAAATATCCAGTTAAACAAAATAAATTGCTATATCAACTATGTCTGAAAATATATTTTTCTATTCATCTGAGTCCATATATTCTCTCAGAAATGTTGTCATGTTTCATTATCTATTCTCTGGAACTGTGTTTGGTTATTATATTAATCCATTTTTAATTCTTTCAAAGTTGTTTTTCTTTTAAAATATTATTGTTTAAATCGTTCTTTGGACTCTCACTTCATTCCACAACAGCTCATGTAAATCTTTCCAGATTCCTCTGAAACTGGTGATTTCATCACTTCTTAAAACATAACAATATTTCATTACCTTTAAATACCATAATTTATTCAGCCAGTTCCCAACTGATAAGTACTTACTTGATTTCCAGTTCTTTGTTATAACAAAAAGAGCTTCTATAAATATTTTTGTACATATAGGCTCTTTCCCTCTTTCTTTTATCTCTTTCGAGTATAGGTTTAATAGTGGTATCGCTGTGTCAGAGTATGCACAGTTTAGTGACTTTCTGGGCATACTTCCAAATTACTTTGCAGAATTATTGGACCAATTCATAGACCCACTGACAGCATTACTGTGTCTGTTTTCCCTCAGCCCTTCCAACAACTATCATTTTCCTTTTTGTTCATCTCCACAACTAGTGTGAAGGGGGACTTCAAATTTGTTTCAATGTACATTTCTCTAATTTGTGATTTGGAATATGTCCCCCCTCCACATAGGGTTATTGATCATTTGTATTTCTTTCTTGATAACTGCCTCTTTGTATCTTTTGACCATTTATCTTTAGGGATAAAATATCTGCTTAAATGTTTGTCATCAATGTCTTCTAAGTCTGAACCTAACCTCTTGAATGAAAAATGCAAAAAATCTTTAAGCATTTCATATCCAATTTCCTTCATGGTCAGTTTCCTGGGCAAGGTAAAGATTTCTTTGCACAAAAATTCCTGGGAAATGAACTGGATGAAGAAGATTTTGAACCCAGTGTTAGGATAGAATGTTTCAAGTCGGAGCAGGAGGCAGAAATAGAATTCATTTGATTGCTAGACTCTCAGGAATTAAAAGGGATGGAGTTAGAACATGTTTCTGATCTTCTCTGGCCAAACAGAAGTCTAGAACTAGACTTGACTCCTTCTAGCTCTGATATTTGGTATTTTGTGACTAAAACCCAATGGCAAGGGGTTAAAGATTCGGTAGTTCATGAGAAAGTAGGGTTAGTGCATTTGGTGACTTATTTGAGAAGTCTGGAAGTGAAAAGAATGAAAAATATTAAATGATTGCTCAAGGTAGCAAGCAGGAATTTCAAGAGGATAAGGTTTGGTTTTCCAAATAAGAAAATAATCTACTTTCCCCCCATGACATAAATGATGGGATTCTAGGTTTAAATTCAGAAGCTATTGCTTATTTTACAGATGAGGAAACTAAGGCAGAAAGCAGTTAAATGACTTACCAAAGTAGAAAGAATCTGAATGAGGATTTGAATCCAGGTTTTTCTGCTTCTAAGTCCAGTGTCTTATCCCTTACATGATGGTGACCTAGAGATCTGTGGAGACACTTGTTTCTAGAGCACTCTGCCTAAGCAGCTGAGCTAGGGAGTATCCTCAGCCCCTCTCCCGACAGTGTGAGCAAAGTCAAAGGGAATAGGGGGTGGTGGTAGATTGGGGATCAAACCTGAAAATGGGGGGATCATCATAGTCATCATACAATTGATAGTGCCTCCCCAGGAGAGCATGAAAAACGTCTCTGGGTAGAAACCAAGACAGTACCAAGGTTGTAGCAGGGGTTGGGGTTCCAAACTCCTGAGGGAACCTCTTGAAACCTCCTCTTTCTCCCAAATGACAAGCTTGTTATCCGGAGTGCAGGAACACACAAGGTCAGAGCTGATCTTCTCTTGCAAAGATTATGCTCACTTTTTCATGTCTCCCAATTGGGAGTGAACCCCCAATCCTGGAGGAAGAAGCCTATTCCAGCTGCCCCTCCTGATGTCCCAGGAAGTCCTCCCCAAACCCTATTCTTGCCAATTACACTCGCTGGGCATTTAAGGGATGCCACAGGGGAGGGCATTTAAAAATAGGAGTCTAATGATTTCTCTGATCTCTGATCTGTGATAACAAATCTCCCCTCTGTTGCTTAAATATAGTGCCTGTCAAAATACTTGGGGGGATGAAGCTGCCAAAATGGGGTTCTTTCCTTTATATTTGTCTTTCTCTTTAAAAAGTGACCAAAGTGGGGGACAGCTGGGTGGTTCAGTGGATGGAGAGCCAGGCCTAGAGATGGGAAGTCCTAGGTTCAAATCAGACACTTCCCAGCTGTGTGACCCTAGGCAAGTCACTTAACCCCCTTACCACTCTTCTGCCTTAGAACCAACACATAGTAATGATTCTAAGATGGAAGGTAAGGGTTTTTAAAAAATAGTGACCAACCTGGGTGGGTCATTTTCCCAGACTGATCTTCTACTTCCCCTTTGAAATTTCAACCTATTTCTTAAGGACCAATTCAAACACCACCTCCTCCAAGAAGCCTCTCCTGATACCTTTGCTTATTGTTAATAGCCTTCCCTTTAAATTCCCATAGTATTCTGCTTTGCACCCCCTTGCTTTAATGATCATGTAATACATGCATTGTAGCTCTCTGTGTCTTGTATCCCTACTAAAAGGGTAAACTCTATGTTCCCTAGACACCTAGCCCTGAGTCTTCAGCCCATACCAATCACTGTTTCAATATTTAAAGGAATGAAAGTAAAACCCTGGAGTCCACCCAGCCCTAACTCTCAGTCAGAAAGTGTGATTTAGTGGAATGATGACTGGAGTTCAATCAGATGATCTGGGGTGGAGATGAAGGCCCTGCTACTAACTTTGTGACTTAGGATAATAAAGAATATTGGAGTCAGGAGGCTCTGGGTTTGAATCCCACCTCTGATACTTGCCAGCTCACTCACCATCCTTCAATTCCAATTTGGATTTCCAATTTCCAATTTGGATTTATTATCTCTGTGAAATCTTATGCTTCCCCAGTTGCAGGGATTGCAGGTCCTCTAAGCTCCTTTCTAACCACAAATAATGGAAAGTTGGGGGCAGTCAGGTGGCTCAGTGGATGGAAAGCCAGGCCCAGAGAGGAGAGGTCCTGGGTTCAAATCTGGACTCAGATATTTTCTAGCTGTGTGACCCTGGGTAAGTCACTTGACCCCCATTGCCTAGCCCTTACCACTCTTCTGCCTTAGAACCAATACACAGTATTGATTCTAAGACAGAAAGTGAAGGTTTTAAAAAAATGGAGAGTTGAACTAGATATGAACTCAAAGGTCCTTTCCCATGCTAAATCTCATGATACTAAGGCTATTTATATTTATCTATATTTATCTATTTATATTTATAAAAAACTTTCCTTGCAACAATCCTAAAAACTAAGTACTGTGGCTATAATCTTGCCCAAGTTCATATAGGTAGCAAAATAGACTCATCTTCCTGAGTTCAAATCTGGCCTCAGACACTTACTATCTGGATGACCCTGGGCAAGTCACTTAACCCTGTGTGCCTCAGTTTCCTCATCTGTAAAATGAGCTGGAACAGGAAATGGCAAACCACTCCAGTATCTTTGTCAAGAACACTGCGAATGGAGCCTCAAAGAGTCAGATATGGCTAGAATCAACTGAACAATGGCAACAACAACTCCTGACGTAGCTGGGCCCTTCTTCCCCATCTCCATCCTGCCTCTAGAGACTGAAAAGACCCCAGCTGCTCTTCATTGACTCTCTTCTGCCTTAGACAACTTGGATGGGAGCCTGGGGGGCCTCCTGGCTGCTGGGCAGCACAAACAACGAGATGGGGGATGGCTGACCAGAGGTGCTCAGGAGGTGCTGCAAGTCTGGCAAGAGCACATATTCTCATCACACTTTTTCAGTGTGGACTGGTTGTTCCAGACGGAGAATGATTCATCTTGTCTTCACAGCCCCATTCAGAATTCTGAGTGTCTTTCTCTGAGCTGATTTCTAAAAGTTTTGAATTGAAAATTACATGAGCAGTTTGAGATTTAAAAAACTCTTTTCTTGCAAGAGCCCCATCATGCACCAAAGGTAATATAAATTTAAACAGGTTGAGAAACTGAGGCTCAGAGAAGTCAACAATTTGCACAGAGTTACACAGTTGGAAGTATCAGCACTGGGACTCAAACTCAGGTCTTCTGACTCCTAGTATAGAACATTTCTTCCAAATTGGAAATATAGGGGAGCAGCTGAGTAGCTCAGTGGATTGAGAGCCAGACCTAGAGATGAGAGGTCCTGGGTTCCAATGTGACCTCAGATACTTCCTAGCTGTGTGACCCTGAGCAAGTCACTTAACCCCCATTGCCTAACCCTTACCACTGCTCTGCCTTAGAACCAATATAGGTTTAAAAAATATAGGTTTAAATATATGTCTTTATATATTTATTTATATAGTTATATATATAATATATTTGTATATATTATGTTATAATATATATATTATAAACCTATATAAATATAGGTTTAAAAAAATTGGAAATTGAAGGGTGGAGTGTCAGGGGTAGGATTCACACCCAGGCCTCCGATCTTCTTCATTATCCAGGGTCACAGAATTCATAGCAAGAGCCTAAACTCACCCCAGATCATCTGATTGAACGCCAGTCATCTTTCCACTAAATCACACTGTCTGACTGAGAGTTAGGGCTGGGTGGACTCCGGGGTTTTCATTTCATTCCGTTAAATGTTTGCTGAAACAATGCTATCAAGTTCGACAACGCCGACTGGTGTGTTGACCAGGTCATGGTCCTCTCCCCTTTCTCAGGAACCACCGAGCGATAGTTTGGTGTGAACTTAAATAACTTGTCCAAAGCAGCTTTAAAAGATTTCCAACGAGGGGGGGAAATTCCTCCCAGAAGTACATATCATAATCCTACTACACTATTTGATTATATCCAGCAAAGCACTCAAGGCCCTTATTTGGTCATGCCCTGCCTGGGCCTGGTCTGGGATGGGACGCTGTTCTTGTGGGGGCTGTGTGGTGGCCTGCATGTTCTC